>NC_141915.1:42290677-42333572 GCF_057802395.1 Ceratotherium simum simum
ACCTGGAACCCCATAAAACAGCCCCTAAACCCATTACCCTGTTGATCTTCACAGTAGCCGTTACCACGAGACTGAGGTGTTGTCTGCATTTTATAGGTGAAGAAAAGCTCCAAAGGGTTCAATGACTTGTCTAAGGTCACACATAGCCAGTAGAGAGCTGAGCAAAGATCTGTGTGAATCCAGTGCCTGGGGCCCCTCACCATAGCGGCTATCTATCCTCTTTCATCAGGGAGACATCCGTAGCAGTTATTCCAGAATTGCTGGTCAGGGTACCAGACCAGCAGCACATGCCACCCTCCCCACACACACACTCCACACCCACCAGGCCCCAGAGGGCCACCCTTGGTCAAATAGATAAAAAGCGGAATTCTTCTTCACTCCATTGGATGTTTATTGACATTCATACTGTGTGCTCTGCATGAGCCAGAGAGACTACAGGGATATAGAGGATGTGCAGGCCTCAGGGCCTGGCCTCCAGAGGAGCTTACTCTCTAGTGAGAGAAACAAGACTGGCCACTGACCCAGAACATTGGGCCCTGGTAAATCATAAGACAACCACTTGTAGGACTTCCAGAGGAGGGAGAGATGAGTGCCAACCAGAAGCTTCTGGAAAGGTTTCTAGAAGTTAATTAGTCCTATGTAGGATTGGTGAAGAGGGGACAGGACTGGGTGGCATCTTCCCAGTCATTGCAGCCTGATACAGTCTGGGCAGCCCTGAAGAAGAGGAGATGTCACAAAGGGGCAGGGTGACCAAAAGGATAACAGTGATTACCTGCAGGGAGGTAGGTAAAATTGAAGGAGGAAGGGGATCAAAGGAGAATGAAATTGTAACTTTAATATTGCCATTTTTTTACAAGGAGGCTGGATTCTTGCATTTCTTATGTAATTAACGTTTTTAAAGGCTATATATGAGGGGATTGGAAAAGGGAGGAAGTCATTGCCAGGCAGGAGGGCCTAGCTCCTGCCCACCAGCTTCCCATCCGTTTTGCAGCAGCCTGCCTTGCCACCTCCTTCCTCCCCTCCCTGCTACAAAACCAGCCACCTGGTTTCCCCAGCGATGCAGAGAGCCTCCCGAATCCCTGAAGAGATCAGGACCTTAGGAAATTCGTTTGTTACACCACCGTGTTGGAGGTGGCAGATTGCAGCAGGAGCTAAGGCACAGAGGCAGAGCTGAGCCCGATTGAGTTAGGAGAGGGCAAGACAGAGCAGGCCAAGAGGTTGGGAACCACTACCCTGCCAGTGGCCACTGCATGCCAGGCTCTGGTCTAGGAACTTTGAATACTTTTCCTTTTTAATACACAGCTCCAACCCAGGAAGTAAGTCACGGATTTATTTCTAAGAGAAGAAACCGAAGCACAGAAAGGTTAGGTAATTTGTCCAAAGAGTCACCCAGCTAGAAATTGGCCAAACTTGGCTTTGAACAAATGTTTACAATGGCTGTGAAACCAAAAACACACAGAAACTGAAAACACCCAGATTGTCTCCTGTTTCTTTACAATCTTTCAAACCTCTTTAACATTTCTCCTATATTTCCTGGGCCTCACACCCAAGACAGAAATTGTCACTTGATTATCTGATAAAGGAGATGACACTGGCAATCCCACCCCACCCTGCATCTTTTATGTTTTCCAGGAAGGTGTTGATGAACAAATGGGGAGGAGGAGGTGGGGCAGGGAGCAGGGAAGGAGGAGGTGGGGAGGGAAGGAGTGCAGCACCAGGCTGTGGGCCTACCCCAGTGCGTCTCCTTTAAATGGGAACTCCAGTCCCCACCCCCACCCGACCCCAGCCCTGGTCCCAGAGAGCCTTCCTCTGTGTGACCATTTTCTTTCCTGGCAGCCTCACCTCTGCAGCCCTTTCTCTCCCACAAGATGCAGCCCAGCACCTAGTGCACTGGGGCATTGCTGCTGAGGAGAACATTCGAACATTCATACACTGAACCATCACATCACGGAGTGCCTGCTGAGTGCGAGGCTCCGCTCTAAGTTCTGAACATACAGCCCGAGTGAGATGGATAAGGACCTGCCCTCACGGAGTGTACCTTATAGTGGGGGGTGGGGAGAGACAGGCAGCGAATAAAGACGATAATTTCAGACGGTGATGCATGCCATCAAGGAAATAAAGCAGGGAGGTGTGCTGGAGAGTGACGGGGGGAAGGGAATTACTTCCAGATTGGAGGGGAGGTGCTCAGGAACCCCTCTCCAGTTGGTGACATTAGAGCCAAGGTTTAAGTGACAAGGAGTCAGGTAAGCATTCCAGACAGAAGGACAGACTAGCTGGGACCTACCTGCTTTCTCCTGTTGGCTCCCCACCTGGATGGATGCTGTGTCTTTGCTCCCCCTCAGAGCTGTCTCCCCTGCAGGCTGAGTCCTGAGCCCAGGAGCTGGTTCTTCCATCTACAGCTCTGGCAGTGCCCAGCCCCGGGCTGGGACACAGCAGGCAGTCAGGAGACCTTTCATGAATTCATGAGTGCCGGTGCAATGATTAAATGTACTCGGGGGTGGGGGGTTCCTGAGTGTGGGAACCCAAACATCCACCATAGTCTAGGAGTTTCCTGGTCTGCAGTCCCTGCGCCCTTGGGGGTTCTGTTGATACTGGGTTGGCCAGGAATGTCTATAAAATGTTGCATTTCTAGGCAAGGTCTCGGTAGTATTGCACCCTCGGGGAAGGAGGGACTTCTTGGAGGGAAAAAGCAGAGGCCAGTGGTGGGGATGCCACTGGAGAGAGAGGCTCCCTCAAGGGCCTGGCAGGCTCAGCCCTGGGCTGAGAGTCAGCATGAGTCCTGTCCCTCACTGGTAGAATGGCTTGGAAAAGTCACTTCCCCGGGAGCCTCGTGTCCTCAGTTTGTGAGAAGAGGCTTTGATGTTTCCAGGTCCTGTCCCCCACGACAGTCCATGCTGCAATGGAGTAGCAGGGGGCAGGGGTGGATGGAGCTCACCTAGGAAGTGGCTGAGGACATCCTTGTCTCCACAGCGTCCCTAGCCAAGTACCTGTCTGGGCGCACAAGTGAAGGGAGGAGAGGAGGCTGCAGGAGTGGGGTGGGGAGGAGGGGATGCCAAGGAGCAGCTTCAGCTTAAGAATTGCAAAGACTCATTTTCAAATCTCAGCTTTGTCTCCTCAAGAATAAAATGGAGAAAACACAACCTACTTCTTAGAATGAGTGTGGAAAAAAATGTGTGTGAAAGGGTCCCCTAAGTACCCTTCTCCTCTACTAGGGGCCCTTTCAGAGGCAACCCTCCCAAAACGAAGTCCCAGGGCCCAACTAAGGGCTGGAAAGCAGCAGATGCTGCCCCCTGGTGGATGTTCTTGTCACTGCCTGATTCCTGAAGAAAAGTGGAGCGGGAGGTGGGGGTTGAGTTATACAGGTTCCTTGGCCTCCTTCTGGAGTCTTCCTTTCAGACAGGGCCTTTCGTACAGTTTGGGGTTGCGAATGGAAAATCTACCCTCTTCAAGTGTTTTGTGGAGCCGAGATCCGATTTAAACGTTATTTGAGCAGAAAATCTAAATTCAATCACATTTCCATACTTTCACTGAGGGCCTAATAATCGGTGCAGGAAGGCCGAGGCAGGAGGAGGCTGCACGGCCGGGACAGTTATGAAGAGCTCAGGTGCAGGCACGTTGTGGTGTCTGCGGGGACAGATCCACGTTAGGGCGGATGTCCAGCGTCCATTTGCACAGGAGCCTGGCTCGGCGGAGGCCCTGGCTGGAGGAGGGGACTTGGGTGGTCATCGAGAAACAGCAACAGGAGCCCCGGGAGGGTGACAGTGCCCGAGAGCAATGGCCGAGGGAGGCAGAGAGGCGGAGCAAGGGGAGAGCCAGCCCAGCTCCTCAGGGAACAGGATGGCGCCGGGTATCCAAGCTGCTGGGCTCCCGGGCGTTCACACCAGGCGCCAATCCCCAGTGGCCATATATACTCCATTCAGTCTTTTTTATTTGATAGGAGATTTCTCTGCCAAGTCACCCGTGTTGTCTCGCATACATTGAGAGGGAATATAGCTTCCAATAGTGGTTCTCAAACTTGAGAGTACATCAGAATCATCTGGAGGACTTGCTAAAACACAGATTTCTGGGCCCCACTTCCAGAATTTCTAATTTGGTCAGTCTTGGACTCATGGGCCCAAGAATGTGCTTTTCTAACAAGTTCTCAGGTGATACCGATGCTGCTGGTCTGGGGACCACACTGAGGGCCACTGGCTCTCTGAAGATGACTTCCAGTCCTGGCTTTAACATTTCCCAGTGAGCCCTTGGGCAAATTACTTCTCTCTCCCAGCCTCCAACCTCTACATCTGTAAAAAATGGGATGATCATACTTATCTCATAGGGTTGTCATGAGAATTAAATAAGGTAAAATGCGTGCAGTACTCAGCAAAGGGCTTGGCATATCCAAAGTCCTCTATACAGGGTAGCTGTTATTATAATGATGTTAAATGAGTTTATCTCAACCAATAACAAAAAACATCGGCCCAGGAAACCAGTGTAATGTGGAATCTCTTCCTCACATAGCATTACAAAGTGACATGTACAAATTGACCCCCGCCTGTCATTTCTTTTCCAATGTATGTGACTTAAAGCCTTGCTTCTCAATCTTTGATATACACACGAATCCCTTGTGGACCTTATTAAAATGCAGATTCAGGTTGAGTGGGTGTTATGGACTGAACTGTGTCCCCCCTGAAGTTCATATATTGAAGCCCTACCCCACAGCATTGATGGTATTTGGAGGTAAGGGCTTTGGGAGGTAATTAGGTTTAGATGAGGTCTTGAGGGTGGGGCGCTCATGGTGGGTTTAGTCCCCTTAGAAGAAGAAGCCCCAGAGAACTTGCTCTCTCTCCACCACATGGGGACACAGTGAAGGCAGCCATCCACAAGCCGAGAAGAGGAGCTCACCAGAACCCGACCACGCTGGCACCCTGATCTGGGACTTCCAGCCTCCAGAACTCTGAGAAAATACATTTGTGTTGTTGAAGGCCCCAGTCCATAGTACTTTCTTATGGCGGCCATAGCAAACTAAGACAGTAGGTCTGGCCTCGTGCCGCCACTCTGCATTTCTAACCAGCTCCCAGGCGACATAAAAGCGTAGATGCTGCTGGGCTGGCCCTGTGGCGTAGCGGCTAAGTCGCCACGATCCGGCTGCTGGCAGCCCAGGGTTGGGATCCCTAAGCGTGCACCAGCGCACCGCTTGTCAGGCTATGCTGTGGCGGCGTCCACATAAAATGGAGGAAGATGGGCATGGATGTTAGCCCAGGGCTGATCGTCCTCACACACAAAAAATGTAGATACTGCTGTTCACAGACCACACTTTGAGCCTCCAGGGTTGAGAGCAGATTACTAGAAAGTTACTCTAAAGGTGTACATTTTCCCTGACGATGAGTACTTTATTATTTGTGTGTGTGTGTGTGTGAGAGAAGATTAGCCCTGAGCTGACATCCGATGCCAATCCTCCTTTGCTGAGGAAGATCGGCCCTGGACTAACATCCGTGCCCATCTTCCTCTACTTTATATGGGACGCCGCCACAGCATGGCTTGACAAGCGGTGCATCGGTCGGCGCCGAGGATCAGAACCTGCAACCCGGGCGCGAGAAGCGGGCGCACACATAACTGCTTCATGCCACCGGGCGGCCCTGGCGATGGATGAGTACTTTAAACATTCTCCTGCAAATCGACAACAGAGAGCTGTTATCATCATCCCAAGCCCCTAACAGGTCAGCAAGCCACTCTTAGATACAGAAAGAGAGGAATGAGCCGAGGTTTTGGGATACCTTTGGAAGCATCTCGTGGGAGATGAGGCAGCCTCTCCGAGCTGGATTTCCCCTCTGAGGAATGGGCATACAAGCACTTCCCAAGCGCGTTGTAAAGATTAAATGAGACCGTCACCACCAATGTGCCACAGAGTACCCGGCTCACACACAGAGACACAAAACAACTGTCAGAGAGCAGATCTGAGCCCCATGAACAGTCTCTTGGCCTCTGGTGGGAACTCCTTGGTTTCCAAGTCTCATGTCGGCCTCCTGCACCCAGAGGCCGGGCAGACTTCCCGGTCAGGGAGCCAGGGGCCTGCACCAAGCCCAGCTGGGAGGATAAGAATGGCGTGGAGGCACGAGGGATGGGACAAACTCTATCTTGGTGTAGTTTTCATTTAATTTTGTATGTCTGCTTAAGAACCACTTTTTATTTTCATGAACTGTCTGTGCCTGGCCTGTCCCCATGTTTTCCCCTACTGGATGGTTGGTCTTTTATAATTGTTTCCAGGAACTCTTTATATGTTGGAAAGAAAAGTACTTTTCTGTGGTTCGGGTTGCAAATATTCTTAATTTATTTGTCTCGTCATTAACCACCTGTAGCGTTGATGTGACACACCTGGGCAGGTGCTGGGAACACAGATGAGCCAGATGCCGTCCTTGCCTTCAGGGAGTGTCCAACCCAGGATGGGGACTAAGACACCTGCCCAAATGGCCAGAAGGCCAGGCAGGACAAGGAGGAGGCGGTGAGAGATGAACAGGCGGTTGGGGTGTTCAGACCATAGCGACCCCCTTCTCAGGGACACCAAATCATGAGCAGAAGATGGTCTGGGACACACAGGCGTGAGCAGAGATCACGGGATGGGGAGGCCTGAAGAGTCATGTCAGGGCAGGCTAAGCACATCATATATTGTCTCATTTGACCCTCGTTCACTCATTCAACAAATATTTATCAAGTGCCATGTATGTGCCGAGCACTGTCTAGGTGCCGGGATAGAGGGCAAACAGAATCTCTACCGTCGAGGTGAGGAGCAAACAGACCAACAATGTAGGCATATTTGTGACTGTAACCATATAGCTACGTGCCTGTATGTCTGTGTCTATGCCTGTATCTCGCCACGTGATGATCACGGGCGTCCGCAATAACGAGGCAGCTGGCGGGAACAGAAAGCCAGGTAAAGTGGGCTGTGCAGCAGGAATGCCCCAGGTGGGCGGGGGAAGACTGTTCACAACACTGTAAAGTGGATATTATCTCTAGCCTACAGATGAGAAGTGACTTTTCCTCGAGTGCACTTGTTAAGAGATTCCTATATGCCTGTCATTTCCACAGGTAGCTTCACAAATACCCTAATCAGAGAGGCGTTATCATTACGCCCATTCCATAGTTTAAAAAAACTGAGGCCTCACAAGGTTAACGGGCTGCTTGAGTTCCAATCCTGACCTTGCTTCATATTAGCTGTGTGACCTTAGGCAAGTTGCTCAGCCTCTGAGCTTCAGTCTATGACAGTGCTTTCCACTAGAAATATGTAAGGCACGTTATGTAACTGTTAATTTTCTAAGTAGCCACATAAAATAATAAAATAAAGAGAAACAGGTGAAGTTAAGTTGCGTATTTTAAGTCACTATATCCAAATATCACTTCTATGTGTAACCAATATTTTAAAAAATTGAGATATTTTACAATTTGTATACTGTGTCTTCAAAATCTCATGCGTATTTTCACTTACAGCACATCTCAATCAATCACATTCATAGGACTGACCACGTTTTTTTTTTTTTTTTTTTTTTTGGTGAGGCAGACTGGCCCTGAGCTAACATCCGTTGCCAATCTTCCTCTATTTTGTATAGGGGATGCCACCACAGCATGGCTTGATGAGCGGCATGTAGGTTCGAGCCCAGGATCCCAACTGGGAACCCCGAGCCACCAAAGTGGAGTGCATAAACTTAACAACTACGCCACCGGGCCGGCCTCGGACTGACCATGTTTCCAGCGCTCCAGAGGTGCATGTGGCCAGTGGCTGTGACAGCTCAGGTCAATAGGAGGGGGTTGATGATAACAGGTGGGGATCAGAGTGGAGTAATGTGAGTGAGGCACTTGCCTTGGCAACAAAATTTAAGGGAACACCAAAAAAACCCGGTAATCAAGATAAATATCTTATAATCAAGAGAAGATAGGGGCCGGCCCGGTGTCTTAGCGGTTAAGTGCGCTCGCTCCGCTGCTGGCGGCCCATGGTTTGGATCCCAGCGCGCACCGACGCACCGCTTCTCCGGCCATGCTGAGGCCGAGTCCCACACACAGCAACTAGAAGGACGTGCAACTATGACATACCACTATCTACTGCGGCTTTGGGGAAGGAAAAAAAAAGGAGGAGGATTGGCAATAGATGTTAGCTCAGAGCCGGTCTTCCTCAGCAAAAAGAGGATTAGCACGGATGTTAGCTCAGGGCTGATCTTCCTCACACACACACACACACACACACACAAAAGGTTCAAGAGAAGATAAATTGTGGGGCTGGCCTGGTGGCGTACCGGTTAAGTTCGCGCACTCTGCTTTGGCGGCCTGGGGTTCACAGGTTCAAATCCGGGTGCGCACCGACGCACCACCCGTCAAGTCACGCTGTGGAAGCGTCCCACATACAAAATAGAGGTAAATGGGCACAGATGTTAGCTCAGAGCCAGTCTTCCTGAGCAAAACAAAAAGAGGAAGATTGGCAACAGACCTTAGCTCAGGGCCAAACTTGCTCACCAAAAAGAAAAGAGAGAGACAGAAGATAAATTGTATGAAAATATTATTTATCTTGGTTACTGAAGAGTTTTGGGGGCACTCCCTTAAATTTTCCCCAGGGCGAGTGTCTCACCGGCCTCCACCTAGTCGGCCCTGGATAATAATAAAAACAATACCCACCTCTCAGGGGCCTTGGCGAAACAAATGAGATCATACAGGAGAGGGCGCTCTGCCCAGGGGCCGGCATGGGAGGGCTCAGGCAGCACCCACCGCCAGGCTCCCCAAGCTGCAGGGGTGGGGAAATGACCGATGGGGTTCCAGTCCTACATCCACGATACCGTCTAGTTTTTCTGAGATCAAATGAAAGAAATATCAACTCCCCAACTAAACTGAAGTTGTCTTAGGAAGGAGGATGGGAAAGGCTGACTGGGCAGCCGGCAGTCTTTGCCACGGGGGGAAACTTGATCCCAACTTTGCCAGAGGCCTTAACGCATTGACGGGCCTTGATGCCCAGAGCCTCCCTGGCAGTCACCTCTCCTCTCTGGTGTCCTGCCACCCCTGGCCGGATCTTCCCTTCTTCACCCCCGCATCGGCTCTTCTGACTCAGTCCGTTTTGCGCATCTTTTATTCACTCAGCAAACATTTGCTGAGCATCTCCTACACGCCGGCTGCGGGACTAGTGCTGGGATACAGAGATAACTACCGACGAGGGTCACCGCACTCGATGATCTCAGATTTCAGTGGGAGATTTTCAGTGCCCGAAAAGGGCGGTGAGGGCGTCCCTGAAATGAATGACCGGGTGGGAGGAAATACATAGGAGGGCCGCCAAGGAGACTGGGGATGGGGTGCGGAAGGGCGCTCAAGGAAGGCTTTCTGGAGGAAGCGACACCCAAGCCGAGTCCAGAGCCTCTGCGTAAGTAGCCAGGTGAGGAAGAGGTGTAGGGAAACGACGTCCCCGGCAGAGGGCGCTTTGTGCACGAAGACCGGGATACGATCCCTCCGCAGACGCACCGACAGACGCAGGCGCCGGAGTCGGGGAGAATGCATCGGGCTGCCCCGCCCGGCCTCCCCGGCCCCTGACACGCCTCCTCCCTGCTCCCCACTGTCCGCCCCCTGCCTTCCGCCTGGCAGGCAGGCTGCCCTCCCCGCTCCGGGAAGCCCCCTCCAGACCTTCGGCTCCCTGAGTCAGAAAGAGCCCCTCATGCGACACCTACCAAGCTCGTCTTTCCGCCCGCGGACACCCCATTTAACGCGATACAGCCTGGGCCTTTCCAGTGAACACGTCTTGCGACCCTGTCTTTCTTCGGGAAGCTCTCCGCCGACAGCTCCTTCTCAGAGGCCCTCTTGCCGCCCACCCCTCCTCCCTTGGTTCTGTCCTTTCGCCCCAGGAGCACAAGAGAGGAGCCGGGCTCCGCCCAGCTTCACCCGGAGGCGCGCAGAGGCGGCCCGGAAGGCACGGTCGGCCCGCCGTAGCCACGCCTCCTCGGGCAGGGCGGGAAGAGGCGGGGCATGCAGATTAGAAATGGCGCGTCAGTCCCAGGGCGACAGGCAACAACAGGTATATAAGTTTTCTTTAAAGATGGGGAATAAAGGTCTGCACCAGAGCCGACTGTCTGGCGATTGCCATAGACCAGTCAAAGGAGCAAGGGAAGTGAGACCAGGACTGAGCGGGACGCGGCTCACCGTGAGCTGAATATGGGTGACAGGCGGCCGGCGACGGCGAGGCCAGGGTGACAGGCATCGCTTCTCGGCCTTTTGGCTAAGATCAAGTGTAGTATCTGTTCTTATCAGTTTAATATCTGATACGTCCTCTATCCGAGGACAACATATTAAATGGATTTTTGGAGCAGGGAGATGGAATAGGAGCTTGCTCCGTCCACTCCACGCATCGACCTGGTATTGCAGTACTTCCAGGAACGGTGCACCCCCCTCGGGGGAATACATGAGGGTTAAACAGTAGATCTGAGACAGTTTTTCTGCTGCCTGATTGCTGGTTTGTTTCGGTTGCGTTCTTCACTCTTCACGAGTCTGTCGAAACGCCTTTAACGGTTATGCTTTTGTGCTAGTGAGACGGAGAATTGCGTGTGAGAGTTGCTTGTCGAACTACTATGCAGCTTTCAGTGAGGTATGCCTTGTTTCTTCCCGCTTGAGACAGTAGTCCTGACAGCGTTTACGAACAGGAAACAGGCATCGTATCAAGGCTCTCCGTCAGGACTCGATTCTTCTTCACTTCTCGAAACTGATGCTGAGAGGACCACTTTCATTACACTATTTCCTCCAGTCGCCACAAAAGTTAAGGCTTGCATCTCTCCCCGCCTTAGCTCCTCACCTTTTCTGATCTTTTCTTTTACTTCTCCCCGACTTCTGAAATACTGTCCCTTTCCCCCAAATTTCTTCGCTTGCTGAATCCTGGCTCTCTCCGGAGAACATGGTTTCCCTACAGCCTTTACAGGGGGAACCAAGGAGAGGTCAGTACCATTGAAGGAAGTCTTATCACTTATAGTTGCCAACACAAGGGGCACGCCACGCCACATAGGGAAGCATTCCTGGAGGCAGCAGAGGTTTCAGAAAGCATGGCCTTTACTGTCCTTTGGAGGAGGAGGGCAGGGGAGGAACGGGCGGGGGCAGGGCAGGGGGCAGGGCGGGGAGCAGGGCAGGGCGGGGAGGAATGGGTGAGGCAGGGCAGGCAAGTCTGAACGAGTTTAGGACTAGATAGCTGGAATATAGTTCAGGGGGCTCTGGGCTATAGGGGTGGTCTCCAGTTGTCAGGGACCTGGCCCTGGGGTGATAGAGGGCAGGGGAAATACGGGCTAGACAAGTGAGAGTAAATAAAGGCCGGGGTTGCGGACACGGGCTTTGGATTGGTTGGTTTGCACATGAAAGGCGGGCTCCCAGGCAAGGATGTTGCCATCTCTAGGAATTAGCTAGCCCTGGAGGGGCAGTCTCTTCCAGGCTGGCAGGCCCTCAAGATGTCAAAGCGTCATAAAATATAGAAAATTTAAAACCATGATGAATACAGTTGATAATAATTGTATTTGACCTTTCTAATCCAGGGTAGAGGCGGAAAGGCACAGAGGATACGGGTAGAAGCTTTCGACTGGAGAAGAGAGTGGGAGATACATGTCTACCACCAAGGCATCCCCCAACGTGGTCAGATTCCTGAATGAAGGGTATCAATTAGGGTGCATCCACTCAGGGAATATTTATTGAGTGATGGCCGTGTGCTGAGACGTGGTGACAGGGGCATAGGCATGACAAAGACAGGCCCCTGCTCTGAGAAAGTTTATAGTCTCTGAGGGAGAGAACAGAGCCGTCAATCATTATGGATCCATGATAATTTCCTAATCTGAAATTCCTGAAAACCATTTCCTTTCATGAGTTGCCCACACTCGTTTGTCAGCAAAAGATACCCTCGACTGGCGCCAAGGCATTAGTTTCTATTTATCCTGCCCAATGATATAAAGAGGCCCAGAAATTGATAAGAAACAGCTGAACACCCAAGAGAAAGCGGGCAAAAGACAGATCGTAATAGATGACTGTATCAGTTTTGGGGTTGGGGCAGGCCTTCTGTGACTCAAAATCCAGAAGCCCAAGTTTTAGAAAAGATTGATATCCTTGAGTTACAGATCTAAATTCTCTGCAGAACACAAAACATCATATGCGAAGCAAAAGGCGAATGAAAAACTGAGAAAAACATTGCAAATATACCACAGAAAAGCATAATCACCAATGACATGGCGAGCTCCTAGAAATTGACAAGAAACAGCCCAACACCCAATGGGAAGCTTGAGCAAGGGATGAAGAGTTCACAGGGAAAAGAAACACAAAGGTATACGCTGAGGTCTTCCCCCAAGGCGACCTTACCTCTCTGCGCCTCTCTCTGTCCTCTCGGGTCTCTGGACCAAGGGCCTAGGCCCCGAGGCTCCCACAGACTCTCGTGTCGATCCACTCCCTCTGGCGCATCCACGGAGGCCAGATTTGTAACAACTAGGTCTTAAGGTAGCATGAGGAAGCCATCTTAGGGAAAGGAAGCAATATTGTAACTGTGATCCTGACTCACTAGTCTCTAAGAATACATTCTAGCCTGCACGTAGCCTCGTAGCCTCGATGATTAAGCACCTCTCGCTTTTGCAAAATCGTGATCTGCTAGTTCTATGGCTTTTGCTTACCTATATCTCCCAGCTGTGATAAGACAATGACTTTGTTCTCTGAGTCCCCCGGGAACACGACGACCTCCAGAAGGAAAAACTCTGTGTTGGTACCCATCACAGATGACAGAAGAGAGAGAGAATGTGGCACCTTGAAGTTCGTCACACCAGATTGGTCAATATCCCTAAACCCCCTCCTTCCCTGCCCATTTCCCCTATATAACTGCCTCAAGATTCTGTATGATTTTAAGATGGTTCTTTAGGACACTAGTCCACCATCTTCCGATTATGCCAGCGAATCGTATGAACTTTCCTTTCTCAACCACCGACGCGTTTGCAATTGATCAGCGCTGGATTGCAGCGAGCAGAATGAGCCCCTTTGGCTCGGTTACAGATGAGCTGGGGGGCCTGGCACACCAGATGGCTCCATGAGACACACACACTCCTGTGCCCCCCAGTCAGAGAGGGAAGTACACGCTCCGGTGAAACAGGGCAGCACGGTGTTCAGGGGCTCCTGCTGTCCAGGGCGGGCTGGGATGTCCCCTCCAAAGCAGAGGCAAGTTGCTTCCCCTTTGTGGCCCCGACCACTGAGAAGGAAGCCCAGGGCCCCGTGAGCCTCTTCAGGTTCTGGAAGCAACGCTATTCCACACCTGGAAGTACTGCTTGGGCTCATACACCAGGTGTTTGAGCAAAAGACCTTCAGCTTGGAGTTGAGCCCAGAGCACAGAAGGGCTGTGAAGCCCTGCAAGTGCAGTGGGGCAGCCCTGCTGCTTGGGCCACAGGACCCAGCGGCCCCTATCATGTTGGGGACAGGGTGCATGTCAGCCAGGGAAGAGATGCTGTGTGGAGTTTATGGCCAGCCACAGTGGAGGATCACAACTGGGGCCCTCGGGGTTCCAGAACCAGGCCACACCCCCTACCGAAGAGACTTCTCCACCTTCTGAAAAGCGAGCCAGGGCTCGCTAGGAGAGACGGGCCTTGGTAGAGATGGACGTTGACCGCGGGACAGTCAGAGACCACGGGCCCCGGACTGTCCATCAGGCCTCCAGGTTGTGACGTCGGGGGTGGGCGGGGCCAGCAGCTGCGGCAGGCCTTCCTAAGGTGCACGTGGCAGATCAGGATAGAGCCTGAGCAGGAGGAGAGGCCTGAGAAAGAGGCACTGGACAACCGACAGACGGAATGACCCTGCCAGCCTTTGTCGCTGGTCACCCCAGGCCTGGCACGATGGGCATGTGAACGGTGGGGCCACGATGGTGGCCACGGAGGCCACACGGGGGCCCCATACTCCTTCCTGGGGACCTGAATCCCGAGCGCGAGCACGAGCGCGGTGGGGGTGGGAGGGCCCGGCCATTTTCTCCCTGGCGTCCGGATGCGGGGCTCCTCCGGGGGCCTTCTTTGTTTCTGAACCTCCCTTGACTGGCCCAGCCTTGGTCAGACTGCAGGGGTTCTGAGGCTCTCCCTGCCCACCCCTGCTTCCCCCCTTCTCTATCTTTCAAAGCATTAAGGCCCCCACCCCAGTCAACCGTTTATACTCCTCACTCTGTCTCAGTGACTTCTTCCCAGAGGACCCAACTCTTCCTCACCCTGTGACTCCGACTCCAAAAGTCAACTTTTTCTTTGTTTTTTGTTTTTGAGGAAGATTGGCCCTGCGGTAACATCTGTTGCCAATCTCCCTCTTTTTTGCTTCTTTTGTCTCCCCAAAGCCGCAGTACGTAGTTGTGTATCCTAGTTGTCGAGTTGTGGCTCTTCTATGTGGGACACCGCCTCAGCATGGCTTGATGAGCGGTGAGTAGGTCCGCGCCCAGGAAGGGTCCGGATCCGAGAACCCCGGGCTGCCAAAGCGGAAAGCATGCACTTAACCGCTACACCACCAGGCCGGCCCCCCAAGTCAACTTTTGACCGAAATCGAACCACCCAATAAAATATGGGCAAAGATCACACAGCTCACAGGAAAGGTAATAAACGTGGTTTTTCACGTAGGAAAAGATGTACCACCTAACTATAAAGAGAGAAATGCATACTAAAATGGCACTGAGATATAATTTATAACCTGTGAGTTTGGCAAAACCCCAAGAGCCTGATAATGTTACCGGATACATACCTAGGTTCTTTACCCGCCACACAAGAGGGCCAAATAAAACTGGAACACCGGACTTACGGCAAGGAAAGAGTTTTTATTTCGGGTGGCGTCAGCCGGAGGCGAGCTCTCAGATTTTTCCCATCTCCCCGAAAGATGGGAGGCAACGGGGTTTTAAAGGTTGTGACGGATGTGGCTGCTTGTAGGGAGGGGGAGCCTGTGGCCTTGCTGGTCTGCGCTTTCCCATCAGCCTGCGTTTGGCCTTGTGAGGCTGCTGGCAGGGAGGAGGACGCCGAGATAAGGGAATCACAGGTGGGTGTCCTTCAACTGTCTCCGCGGTGGATGGTGGATTCTGGTGCCGGGGAGTCAAGGAGTTGGGGTCTGAGAAGCTCTAGCTTCTTGATATTTTCTGGATATCAGTTTTCCTGTAACAAACCTCAAGAACTGGTAATTAGCCCAAACTTCAGTGTGAGCCCAGCTTGAGGCCACCTGGGCTTTTAACAATGTGTAACTTCTATCTGCCTTGTGAAGTTGAGGGATACGAAGGTCTGAAAAACTGGTATTTACAGATGAATGTAACTTAGAGAAGCAGGGAAAGAGGATGGGTGCTTTTGGTTTGAACCTCAGATATGCTGGGTTTAATGTGGGGCAACTGATATCAGGGCCGGCATCAATAACATACTGGGTTGGCCAGGCTGCAGAAACAGGAACCGCTTGAGAAGTCTCGGGGTGCTCCCAGAGTCCCCATCCCTGAGCTGTGGCTCCCGAGTCCTCTGGGGCGGCGGTACCAGGGACCGTGAGGGTGCAATACCTTAGCGAAGGCACGAGGCGCCTGGACGAGGCCTGGTGCCGACCGAAGCTTTGCGGGCACAACTGTCTGTGCGAGTTGATCTGAGCAGGCCTGGTGGGGAGGGGGACTGACTGGAGTGAACCAGACTCACGGGAGGCCCGTGCGCACGCTAGAAGGCGAACTGAGACCAACGGGAGACGCTCCTTTGCAGGGGACCTAATTGTCTGAGGGTCCAGATACCTGGGAAACCACAAAGTGACCACCGAAGAGCATGGAGCCAAGCAGAGAGGTCTTGGATTGCAGAGGCCCAAAGAGTCACCATCATAAGCACATGCCTGGCGCTGGGTAAGCAAGGTTGACAGATTATCTCATTTAATCCCGATCCATTCACTCATCCATTCCACAAATATTTAGGTGCTGGGTGCTGGTCTGAGTACGGGGGACAGAGCAGTGGAAAAAGCAGTCCGAGTGGGATCTTCTGGTGGCTGGGGGGAGGCAGGGTTACAGACACGGCACATGTATACCATGTCCGGAGGGGGTCGAGAGGTCTGAACCTCCAGCTATAAAATGGGTGAGTCGTGGGGATTTACTGTAATGGCACGGCGACCATAGTCAATCCTATTGTGTTGCATATTAGAAAGTTGCTAAGAGAGTACACTTAAACGTTCTCTTCACGAGGAATAAAAATTTGTAGCTTTGCATGGTGACAGATGGTAACTAGACTCACGGCGGAGATCATTTCGCAGTGGATACTGACATCGAATTGTTATGTTGTACACCTGAAACTAATACGATGTTATATGTCAATGATACCCCCATTAAAAAAACCCACAACACCCGCATTTCGATTGCCCAGATAATCTCCTTCTACTCAATTCGATTCACTAAACGTCCTCCATTGGCAAGAAACAAACAAACAAACAAACAAACAGACACGTCAGGGGCTGGCACGCGCTACCGGGCAACTCAAAACCAGGTTGAGGCCGAGGCGCCAGGGCGAGGTCAGGAGGGCGGTTGCTCAAAACAGTCCCCAGGTTGGGTTTTACTGGGACCTGGTTCCAGCGAGGAGATGGAGGTTCAGAGAAGCGACCGGCAGAGACGCTGCTTCTGCCTCGTGGCTGGCATCTCCACCCTCAGAGCTGATCTGTCGGGAAGGTGACTGACTTCCTCAGGCTCCCGCTAACCCTGGCGCGGCGCTGAGAACCAGTGAGAGAGAGATCACGCCTGCCCACGGGAGAGGGGGAAAGCCCCGGCCCGCAGAGTCACAGAGCCTAGAGCCGGGGCACCGTCGGGCAGGGACGTGACGGCGGATGTCACCCGCCCTTAGCAAAATCACCCTGTTGCGGGCCTCGCGCCAGCCGACCCATGTGTGTCCGACCAGCAACCCTTCTCCGCTCCACGGTCGGCTCCCTGCTCTTATGGCTTCCCTCTTGTAGACCCCATCCGTTAGCGGGGCCTGGGCTCCAGGCGCGAGCGGTGTCCTGGGACCGGGTGAGGCCCGCAGGTCGGCTGCCTGCTAGCTGTGTGACACCGGACAGGTTTTCTCAACCTCTCTGGCCTCGGTGGCCACGTTTGCGAAATGAGCTGATAACAGCTTCAACCCGCTCTAGGGTCTCGAGGATCCAAACGGGTTAAAACATACCAGAGGACGCAGCGCGGTGCCGGTAGCGGCCCGGTGTGCCCGCGGTGCCTTCCCCGCAGGGCTGACAGAACTGATGAGTCAGTGGGTCTGGGGCCGACCGCCCCCAGCCTCACAGACCCTACAGCTCACTACAGGCTTTGCGGAGAACCGAGGAAGAAACAGGCGCCCGCCGGGGAAGCTGGGGGTCTCAGTCACGGAGGCTGGGGAGGAAGGCGGGCGGAGACCGGCGCCGGCACAGTCACGGCGGCCCTTGCCTCCGCCGTAGTTCGCTCCCCGCCCAAGGTCGGGGTCCTGCCTAGAGGCCCCGGGCCGACGCGCCTCTCCGGATGCACCGCGATGACCCCGCGGCCTTTCTTCCGGGCGCGCGGACCGCTCTGGTCCCACAGCTCCCTTCCACAGACGCCCTCCCGCCGCCCAGCCCCAGCGCCCCTGCTGCCGTCCGGGAGCCGGGACGTGGGCGGCGGGCTGCGGCGGAGCTCCGAGCGCGGAGCCGCGGAGGCCCCGAGGCCCGGGGCGAAGCGCGACCGCGGTGACCACGCCCCCGGGCGGCGAGGGGCGGGGCATGCAAAGAGCGCCTCGTCCTCCCGGGAAGGACGGCGGGGAGCCGAGGGGCAGGTGAAAATGGACGGAATGTGGAGGATAAGTGCGGCGGCACCGCGTCTGGAGTCCACCACAGGCTAGGGAGCCAAGGCTGCGGACTGAGCGGGACGCAGCTCACCGTGAGCTGAATATGGGTGACAGGCGGCCGGCGACGGCGAGGCCAGAGTGACAGGCATCGCTTCTCGGCCTTTTGGCTAAGATCAAGTGTAGTATCTGTTCTTATCAGTTTAATATCTGATACGTCCTCTATCCGAGGACAATATATTAAATGGATTTTTAGAGCAGGGAGATGGAATAGGAGCTTGCTCCGTCCACTCCACGCATCGACCTGGTATTGCAGTACTTCCAGGAACGGTGCACCCCCTCGGGGGCAAAAAGCGGTGACACAAATGACAGACTGACTGGCTTGAGAAGTTTACTTTTTCTCTGCTGCTTCCACTTTTTTCCGCTTGTTCTAGTTGTAGTTGTTGGGTTTCTGTAGAGAGCCACACGCAACGCTGTTTCTGTGGGCGAGTCCTTTTTCCCACTTAGTTTCGCATTTTTGTAACGGAGATCTTTTCTCTTTCTTAAGTTCTCGCTCAGGTTATCGGAAGGAAGGAAGCTTTAAGAGTACCGGCTGCTGTATATTGCGGGTGGGGTTGGCAACAGGACCTCATCTGTAGGTTAACTTTATTTTTATTTTTTATTTTATTTTTTTTTGTGAGATCAACCCTGAGCTAACATCCACTGCCAATCCTCCTCCTTTTTTTCCCCAAAGCCCCAGTAGATAGGTGTATGTCACAGTTGCACTAGCCTTCTAGTTGCTGTATGTGGGTCGCGGCCTCAGCATGGCCAGAGAAGCGGTGCGTCGGGGCGCGCCCGGGATCCGGGCCTGGGCCGCCAGTAGCGGAGCGCGTGCACTTAACCGCTAAGCCGCGGGGCCGGCCCTGTAGGCTAAGTTTAAAGCTAAATTTCTTTCTACTTTTCAAATGCTGCGAGGGAGAGAGAGAGAGAGAGAGAGAGCGAGCTTGTGTCTGGCTCCCTTGGTAGTGACGTCTGCGTACCAGGCTCCATCTTTCCCCTACCCTGTCCTGAAATCGCTGATCTAAGCACCTGACACACCCGGGCTGCCATCCCACACAGCCATGCACAGGAGGTCGAGCGTTTTGCGCTTTGTCCCACGCAGCCGCAAGGCTGGAAGCCCCGTAGGCAGGCTCTCGAGTCCCTGAGGGGAGCATCTAAGACATCCCTTCCACACGGGGCTGTACGTGTTCGCCGTCAGGTGTCCGCTGACCTGTGTGCAGCCACCAGGACCAGTCCCATCATTCTCTATCCCAGGAGATGAAAGCCCAGGTCTCCCCGTTCATCTCTCACGCCCTTTTCTCTTATCTGTGCGCCCCCACCCCGCATGTAGTATCTGTTCTTATCGGTTTAATATCTGATACGTCCCGAACGCGCGCGCGCGCCTCACACACACAATCTCCTGAAAACTCTCTCAGTCTCTCCCAAATCTCCCATATATCTTTGGCCTCTTCTCTTGAGTGTTTTCTTCATATGCCTGCTTTCCCTCGCCCTCCGCCCCTGAGGTTGGCCCAGGCCGACAGCTTGGTGACAGTTTCTGATAGAAACACATAAAGCGGCAGCTTGTGGATAGGTGAGCACCACCTCCAGTTTAGGTGATTTGAATCCAGTTCCTTCCGGCAGCCTAAAATCGCTCTGCCAGATCCCTACCGCCCAGAACAGATTACAGGCAGATGAGGTCATATCTACAAAGGTCTTCCCTGAGAGGGAAGGAAAATGCGTTCTTCTAGATCTATGGCAGTCTTGATCCACTTTGGCAGCACGTCAGGATCTCCTGGGGGCTCGTTTAAATCATGCTGATGTCCCAGCACCACCGCAAGGCAATGGGATTCGAATCTCTGGGGTGGTGCCCGAAGGCCGGTGGACTTCAAAGCTCGCTCTGTGTTTCGGGTGTCGGGTGCACAGTGTGCCTCCAGAAGCACTCCTTAGGCGTCCGGGAAGAGCGCTGCTGCTGGTCAATTTATTCGAAACAGCGAATTCTCCGTGACGGTGAAAGTGTTCGATGCGCTCCTGCAAATCCAGTCATGAATCGGTTTATGACAATCCCAGACTGGCTTCGTGTTCAACACACCGAAGGCCCTGGGCAAACAGCGTAGGAATGAGGACATGACGAATTCCCTGGTTCTGTCTCGGCGCAACCTAGCGGGGAGGCCTTTGGACTGGTCTCGGAATACGCTGAGAGCAAGTCCTGTAGCTTCTGTGTTGTGCTGCACCCTGCAGAACCAGATGGAGCCCTCCCCACCCCACCCCCCATCCCAAATTTGTTTTGGATGCTGAGACCGATGTCACCACGTGCGGAGGGTACCAAAGGGTTTATAACTCACACGATGAGGCTTTCGGGGGAGAGCAGGGTGGCTCCCAGGCGCATTCGAAAACCAAGGGAAGGAGACTGGGTTTGTGTTTTGTGTTTTTTCTTTGTTAATTTTTTTTTTTTTGATGAGGAAGATTGGCCCTGAGCTAACATCTATTGCCAGTCTTCCTCTTTTTTGCTTGAGGAAGATTGGCTCCAAGCTAACACTGTAAGTGAGCATAAGTGAGGCCATCTTGTTACACTAAATGGCTCCAGCCCCTCCTCTGTGTGACTACTCGCTGCTCTGCCCATACTCCAAAAAATTCACATGCTCTCTTGATTTGTGGCCTCCGCTTACGTATGTACTCCCCAGTAGCTTGATAAATTAAAAACTTTGTTCTATGCGTTTCTCTCCAGGAACAGGCTAACCACAGGAGGGAAACACACCTACAAGGTTTCCATCACAGCTGACAGAAGAACGGGACAATGCGATGCCCGGCGCCCATCTGTTATGAGAGGTTCGGGGATTCGATCGGAGACGTAAAAGAAACTTCCCACTCCAAACAAATGGACCGAAGGTATATTTTATTATATAGAGGAGAATAAGGGCGATAGTCCGCAAACAGATCCGAATAGATCAAATGATAAGAGGGAAAAACACCAGCTCGATCGGAAACGGAAACACCAGATCGGCTGAGATAGCGGCAGATTCGAATAGGTCATATAGTAAGAGGGAAAAACATCAGATCGATCGGAAAGGGAAACACCAGATCGACTGAAGGGAAATGACACAAATCAACCGGAAAGAGAAACACCAGGTTGACCGAAAAGAGAACACATCAGATCGGTTACTCACAACATCCATGCCCCACTGCCGGGAGAGTCCCGTCAGTTGACACGGCTGGGCAGGAATCACACGTCCTGGGCAAGGCGTCCCTTCCACAGGTGAGACTCTCACCAGGCCTCGGTTTCCAGCAGTTTATATAAGCAGTTACAGAGTTTACAGAGCAAGCATTCAATGTTCCCATGCGCAAATGGTTATCAGTGGCGTACGTGCACTGAGCCTCCTGGCTAGCGTCCCAGCCCAGCAGTTGTGTACCTGCCTTGTTTTCCCTGGTTATCATCCCAGCCCGGCACAGATGGCCAGTCTGCCCCAGGCCATGACGCCCAAAGGACCTTGAAATTCTTACAAATTGCAACTATCTCCGTGGGAGAAAGGCCAGTTCCCACCACACAGACAGCAGCTTTCTATTTCTTTGTGTGCTGCTGGCTGTAGGTTAATGGAACGGCCCAACGTGGCTGCAGTCGTGTCAAGACACCATCACGCCTGAAGACCAACACCGCTGGACCCCCTCCTCACTGCCCGTTTTCCCTATATAACTGCCTCAAGATTCTGTAACCTTTGAAGATGGGTCTTTGAGACATTAGTCACCTGTCTTCCAATGTGCCGGCTAATCTAACTAAACTTCGTTTCTCGATCTCTAACTCATTGTGATGAATTGGCTCAAATCGTGGCGAGCAGAGCGATCCCGTTGCTCGGTATCAACATCTGTGCCCATCGTCCTCCGTTTTGTACGTGGGACACCGAGAAAGCATGGCTTGATTAATGGTGCGCCAGTCCGTGCCCGGGATTCGAACCTACGAGCCGGGCCGCCAAAGCAGAGCTTGCAAACTTAACCGCTACGCCACCGGGCCGGCCCTGGGTTGATGTTTTTATGGTGGTGAGTGGAGGGCCTGGGGTAAGGCTTTCATATCTGCTTGCCCAGCCACAGGGCAGGAGAGGAAGAGGAAGGGGAGCAGTGAGGCTCGAAAGCTGACAGCCATCACACATCAAAATGAAGTCAGACTACTATACGCTGCTTTCTCCTCTATGAAGCGGGGCGAAAGCCACCTTCCATGGGCAGCGTACAGATGAAAGGGGACCTTCCGTGACCCTGCCCTACACAGCGGACAGTCAACAAACATCCATGGGATTGAGTCTGATGGCCAACCGGCAGCCTCTTGGCTTCTGCAGACAATGGTTCACCAACTGAACTGCCTCGATCTGATCTAAGGAGGGCTCCAGCTGGGGCCAGGCTGGGGCAAGGCAGGGGTGCCGGCTCCCTTGAGAAGCTGAACCAGCTGGCCGAGTCTGGGATGTGAATGAGTCTGTGAGGGGACCGGCCCGGGGGTGGGGATTGATCACGGTAGGAAAGAGCCCACGAGAAGCAAGCGTCCCCGGGGGCAGTTCCGAGGCCCAGATCATAACGTGAAGGTGGCTTGGGCTGGTCAGCGGACTGCAAACCGGTCCCCTCATTTGCCCACGCTCTTGCCTCAGGCTCCAATGCCCAGGTTCCCCCCTCATGTCAACATGCCCCCTCGACCCCCCCCATCGAAATTCTGACTTGTCCTATAAGCCCTCCCGGATGTCGGGAAGGCCTTCCTGATTCAGCTGGCTTCCTGATCCGCCCCACTTTCTCATTCATCGGGTGTGTGTCGCATGCTCCCGCCGGTAGGGTCACAGAGCCAAATGGGAGAAGCCTTGGGCCTCAAGGGGGTCACGGCTAGGTGGGAGCCACAACCATTTGTTCATCTCCCGAGGTCCGCTCGTCCTCATCAAACTCGTGTTCTGGCCATTTGGGCAGGTGTCGTGGTCCCGGTCCTGGGCTGGACGCTCCCCAGAGTCAGGAGCAGTGTCTGGCACATCTCTACTCCCAGGAGCAAGTGCAGGCCCTGGCAGGTCAAGTCACAGGTGATTGTTGACCATTCGTTAAGTTGGAACTGGTGGTGATGGCAGGAGGCCCAGAGTCCTGTGGGGTCAGACCCCGGACCCGAGCTCAGACACTCGCAGCTGTGTCTTCCAGGGCAAATCCATTTCCCCAGGGTAAAGACAGGCGCTTTATCAGTCAGTCGGCCTCCCGTTCGGTGCGAGGGTCCGTCCACTCGGTAGTGCCTGTCACCTCCGGAACCGGCATCCCTTCTCCTGAGGGAAGGATCATCCATAGACATGCCCCCCCCCCCACTTGACCGTGAACGCCTAGGGGACAGGAATCGGATCACAGCCGCCTCTCAGTGTCGGGCTCTGTCTGATGGGGGCACAGCCGTCATCCGCATGGAAGGGACGGGTCAGTCCGTGGGTGGACTCACAGAATCAGAGGTGGTTAGGTCAGCGTGTTCTGGTACTTTTTAAAGAAATATGCAGGAATATCACAAAAATGTGCGTGTGACACAGTTTAGAATTAAAGGTGGCACCTCAGATGTGTGCAGGAGAAATTGACTCATTTACACTGTACTCCAGAGGAAATACCAAATGGCTCAAAGACTTAGATGTTGAGAAAGAGGAAGAAAAAGACCTAAAGGAAGATTTAGGAAATTATTTTATGACCTCTCGGTGAAGTTCTTTCTAACTTTGACTCAAAATCTGAAAGCGATTTTTAACAAATTGATAAATATGATGATATAAAAATAACTTTGGATGGAGCCTTAAGCAAATGGAATCATCATCTTAAGCAAAGCCAAAAGACAGATATCGGACAAGAGAAAATATTCACCGCTTCTTACATTACGTACAAAGGGCCAGCCCCCTTAATACGCAAATTGCAGACCCAAGCCCTTATGATGGAGCCCAACGGACAGCCCAGCAAGAGAAGGGCGAAGTCCCCGAACAGGGAGTCCCCAGAGAGAAAACAAGCGCGGCTCTCCGGCACGGCACGGGAGAGGACGCTCAGCCTTACCGGTGATTGGGGAACTGCCAATCAAAACTACGCCGAGGCACCATTTCACCTATAAGATCGACCCCTCCCGCTGCCCCCCACCCATGCCAGTGAAAGTAATCCAGGACATCCCTTTCTCAGGACGAAACCACCCGGGGACCCGGACTAGTATTGGGCAGATGACGGCCCGAAGAACACGGACGCGAGCAGAGAGGTCCTGAGGAGGGAGGAGCGGGGCCGGGGGTGGCTGAAGAGCGGTCATCGTCGCGGCGTGTCGGGCACTGGCTGAGCGAGTCGCGGGCACGATCTCATTCGTTGAACGGTTGCTGGGTGTGCAGTTCGTGCGGGGGAAAGAGCAGTGGACGGAAGCAAGTTCCTGCTTTCGGGGGCTCCCGGAAGGCCCGGGAGCTGCCACCGTGCCAGCTCCTCCTTCCCGGTCCCCGGCAGCCGCCCCTCCTCCCCGGTCTCTGCGCCCCTCGTACAGGCCAGGAGGCGGCCCCCAGTTGGGCGAGGGCTCCCCGCGCGCAGAGGCGGCCCGGAGGGTGGAGTCGGCCCGCGGGAGCCGCGTCTCCTCTGGGGACACAAGGCGGGGCATGCAGATCAGAAGTGACTGTTTAGCGCGCGAACGACGGAACCACCAGGGATTCAGAATTTCTCCTTAAAAATGTAGAGAATGAAAAATCCGCACCAGAGCCGACTGTCCGGCGACTGCCACCGTACTGTCAAAGCAGCAAAAGAAGAGAGGCCGGGACTGAGCGGGACGCGGCTCACCGTGAGCTGAAGATGGGTGACAGGCGGCCGGCGACGGGGAGGCTAGAGTGGCAAGTATCGCTTCTCGGCCTTTTGGCTAAGATCAAGTGTAGTATCTGTTCTTATCAGTTTAATATCTGATACGTCCTCTATCCGAGGACAATATATTAAGTGGATTTTTGGAGCAGGGAGATGGAATGGGAGCTTGCTCCGTCCACTCCACGCATCGACCTGGTATTGCAGTATCTCCAGGGACGGTGCACTCCTGTAACAACGGTTGCAAAAAGCAGACTATGGTGTTTTGTTCTTCGTTTTCTTTACACTCTCCACGTTAGCGTGCTGGCTTCTGTTTCTCGCCTTCTCGTTCTTTCCTGCAAGCTGCTTATCGTTCTCAGCTTTTCCAGCGCGTTTTCTTTTATCCTGGCGAGGCTTCGCGTGACCCTTACGGCTCGCCTCGCCTCGTGTTGATCTTGGTCTTCGGTAACCACCTAATCGCCAAGGGTCTCCATTACCCACGAGCTGTGTACCCTTTAATGGTCGCCGCTGCAGTCCTGCTCTCTGTGGTAACCCTATGCCCGTCTGTCACGAGAAGCCTGGGCCTCCCAGCTCTTCCCCTTTCCCAGTCTCTTACCCCATAAGGCTCTCGGCATCCTCTCCGACCTCTTCTCCAACCCCCTCCGATTCCTGAAACCTTGTTCTTCCGGCCATGACCCCTATTCTCAGTCTCCCTTCACTTCTCGCTCTAACCTTCCCCTGAGGACGTGCATTCCTGGAGCCTACATCATTCTCGGTGTTCTCCACAGCCACACCGATGATCCTGCCAAACCCCTGGCCTCTCACTTCGTTGACCTCAGCTCTACCTGGAGCCACTCATTCTCCCCGCCCACCTGAGATCTTCTCATTACCAATGGCTATAACTCTGTCCACCTCCAGCATCGCACTCTCCAATCACCTTCCCTCCCTCTGCTACCCTTTGGTACCTGCCACCTTTCGCTATCCCGTCTCCCCCATCCCCATCCCCACCCCCCAATGTCGCTGCATCCCCGTTGACCCAGATGAATTTCCTTTCAGGTACCGTCAGCTCCCTTGCCTCGATCCTGCTCTGTCATGCTCCAGTTGCCAACCTCCACCTCTCTAATTGTGCTGGGCCGCACCTGTGCCGCTGAATGTAGCTGGCCCGAAAACATACAACCAGGCCGATCGGGCTCACCTTAACTCCCAGTGTGCCGGGGGGAAAACAGACAACATTTGCTATCTGGGTTCCGACGGGCCCTTACGCGAGAAGGGCCCATTGTTTTCTAAGTCTCTTTGTGAATAACTTCTAGAAGTGAAAATAAAGGATAGTGGGAGACGACTTTATTACAAATTGACATAAGCATTGCAACATAGCAAACCCACATTTTCCCCTCATATTTTCCAGGTTTTGAAGGTCTACATACCGGAATCCGGCAACACCCTCCAAGTGCCGCGTACTTACTGCTCACTGACGGTCAGGCCCAGCCTGTGAAATACTGCTTCCTGATTTCAGATGCATCTCTAATAGGTTCTGGCTCACCCCTCCTGCTGCTGCTTCTTGCGCTTGCATCGTCAAAACACAACAGTTGGAGAATTTTTTTATAACCCTTGATAGCCCGTAGTTTTCTTGAATTGGAAATTCTGGGGTTTGAGCAACTTCATCTAGGATACTGCCATTTGAAGACATGCAGTCTGAGATTTCACTTATAAATAATCCTTTTCCCCTCCCTCATTAGAGTCCAGTCCTTTGCTTTCATCTTCTGATTCGTCTAATAGTCTAATAACTCGTCTGACAGAAACGTGCTCCTCTGTTAATTTTCTTTCCTTTGCCGTTATGGCCGGGGTGGGGGGCGGGGGAGTAGGGGGGAGGATTTCCGAATTCTCCACTGTGTTCACCGAAAGCAAAAATCAGACTTCAGAGATGGTGTCTCCCGTCTGCTCGTTTACCTTCTTGAAAGATGATTTGATCGATACTTTTTTATAGCAACACAAGACGAAACCTGAAGGCTCGTGCCATAGTGACGCCTTATTTCACTGTCGCATCAGCCCTGTAAGGGACTCCTTCATTCCTCCACTTATTTCCTTATCCTTGTAGACTTTTTCATCATAGTTGGGGATCGATGAATAAGTGCAGAAAAAAACATTCCTAGGATGATGAGACAGCAAATTTTTTCAAGATACGGGGAAAATAAGATCGCTAAGATCCCGTGATGCGTCTTAGATTTTTCGAGAGACAGAAGCTGGCCTGCCACCCACAGCGAGGCGAGGCGGTCTCGCGTTGACCGTCCACGATTTCACCGAAGGTCACCATCAGACAGGGCCACTCTGTGACCGTGATGGATCAAGACAGAAACAAGACCGCTTCGAAGTCACGTCCAAACTCGGACAAAAAAGGAGACTATATTGTCCAAACAACAAAAGTCACCAGACAGCCCCTATTCTTGATAGGCTAAGATGAGTAACTGCTGCTACTTCACCAGTTACAGCTTTGGCCTCGGCTCTGTTCTTCCCTCCTTCTGGATGAGATTTATTCAGCTACCCAATCACAGAATTACCCCGACTTGCTGAGAACATCGGTAGGGGAGGAAAGAAATCTTTTTCCTTCTACCCTTCTGGGTTCTCCATGGCTGGGGCTTTGTAACCAAAGACAGATTAACAAGAGAAAAATAAACAGACGTTTATCAGCATGTATGTCTCGTACATACACGGGAGAAACTCTGGGATGAGTAACTCAAAGGGGTGGCTAGAACTTGGGCTTATATGGCTGATAAAAGAAAGGGATAAGAATGAGGGTGCCGCTTACCATGACCACCTCAAGGCTGAACTATGGGCAGAAATAAAAAATTACATTTTAACCTTCACTGTCACCAGATGGCCGGTGAACAATGCAGTAGATTTCCCCTGCAGTTAGAACATTTAGAAGGCCCCGGGCACAAGATAAACTGTAGCTGGAAAGGGCGACCGGTCAGAACCGGACTCAGCCTTAAGCTTGCGTTCTCTGCACTTTTTGCCTTTAAAACCAGGCCAGCCCAAGACCGAGGGGGGCACTCACCTGTCAACTTGCAGGTTGAGGTGTACTTCCGTGGTTTGCAAACCTTTAATAAAGCCTCTCTTGTCTTTAAAACTTATCTTTGCCTCGTCAAGCTGCTCATTTCAGTTAACATAGCCTCTTGAAACAAAACAAAGAAACAAACAAACAAAAAAACCAGCTGATTTCCAGAGAAGTGATAAGACGAAGGGAAAGGCCTTTGAGTTTCTGGGGTGGCAAACTGTGGAAAGGTAAATCTGTGGGGGAATAATGGAAGATAAGGGCTAGTCAGCAAAGTTTGTTGTGCAGAGCCCTCCGGTGCCAGTCTCTGGGCTGATAAGGCTCAGGGTCGTCGGTGATTAACTTCTGTACAAATTGATGTCCTGCTTTTAGGCAAATAGGGGGAGGGCAGAGAGCTTTTCTCCTGTCTGCTTCAGCTCAAAATAATCCTTATGCCAAAGTGGCATGTTTCGGGGGGTGGCAAATCCTGCTACCCTTCACATCCCGTCCAGAGGAAGGGCTCACTTCCTTAAACTCTCCCCAAACCCCCTAACACAGGCCCACGTCCTATATATCATAAGCCATTCCCGACACCCTCTTACTGAGACGCCCCACGGTTCCCCACGGTGTGCGTCCTCTCTCGTTTTGCAACAAGAAATAAACCCAACTCGTCTCACCATGGGTGTGTTCCTGGTGGCCTCTGGCTGGATGGTGTAGACATGCTACTAGGAGGGCCTGCCAATGGACCCATAAGGTTATTTCAAGATGGAATGAGTTTTATTCTGTTTAAAAAGCAAAGCAAAGCAAAGTTTTCTCCTTTTTTGTTGGAAGACCTATAAAAGAGGATAGAAGTCATGAAATATCAATATTTACAAATAGAACCACTCAGAAAAGAAACTTAACAAAAGAGAGAGCGAGGGGCCGGCCCGGTGGCGCAAGCGGTTAAGTGCGCGCGCTCCGCTGCGGCGGCCCGGGGTTCGCTGGTTCGGATCCCGGGCGCGCACCGACGCACTGCTTGGCAAGCCATGCTGTGGCGGCGTCCCATATAAAGTGGAGGAAGATGGGCACAGATGTTAGCCCAGGGCCGTCTTCCTCAGCAAAAAAAGAGGAGGATTGGCGGATGTTAGCACAGGGCTGATCTCCTCACACACAAAAACAAAAAAAAAAACAAAAGAGAGAGCGAGAGAGAGAGAAAAGGTTGTTGATCTCATCTCTTAAAAAAGGTTGTTGATCTCATCTCTTAAAAACGCTCCTGGGCTGGCCAGCTGGCGCAACGGTATAAAGTTCCCGCGTTCTGCTTCAGCAGCCCGGGAACCTACTCGCCGCTCATCAAGCCATGCTGAGGCGGCGTCCCATGTAGAAGAGCGACAACTCTACAACTGTGGTACACAACTATGTACTGGGGCTTTGGGGAGGAAAAAGAAAAAAGAGGAGGATTGGCAAGAGATGTTAGCGCAGGGCCAATCTTCCTCAAAAAAAAAAAAAAACAAAAACAAAAACAAAAAGAAAACTGAAGAGGAATTAAAAAGAGAAAAAGAAACCTCCTAGGGTAAGACAGGTGGGTAAAAGCACAGAGGGACAGACATATACGTATCTGCATCTGTATATGCGCACGTGTATGTAACACACAACAGTAAGATGATGTTAGGTGGTGGGTGTTCACTGTAAAATTGTTTCGACGTAGCTGTGTTGATACCGAGCAAGGGCCTGGCCTGCTCACCACAAGATAAAAGGCCAAGCGGGCAGTGGTAGAGAAAGAACTTTAATAAGCTAGAAGCTAGCATATCGGAAGATGGTGTACTATGTCCTCAAAAACCCATCTTCAAGGGAAACTGATCTGGAATTGACTCACACAGGCAAACGGGGTTGGGGCGGGGGCTCAGAAACGTCGGGTGATGGGTGACTGCAGAGCGTCGGGCGCTTCCCCACAGCAGATCTGCTGAACGCAACATTCCTGAGGACTCTGAGAAAACCTCAGTTACTTCTTTGTCTGGGACAGAAGGAACAGTTTGGGCAGAGGACATAAATTTTCTGCTAACAAGTTAGTCTTTCTACCGGTCACAGATTAGTTTGCCTCCATGCAGTTCTAAGCGTTTTTCCAAAGCACATTGTGAGAATAAGATGGGGAGGGGAGCATACGGCCTTGGGGGCTGAAGTTCTAAGAGTCCTTTGCTCAGGGGTTGATACAGGCTCAAGACAAGGTTGACATGAGGGAAGCCATTGTAGAAAAGAAACTCAATTTGTAACTTTGAATGGCCTCTGACAAACTAACCCGTCTGGATCTGCACCCTCCAGGAGATGTAACTGCTCTGTAGATTTTACCACCCCTGCTTGTGCACGTACCTCCCAGCTGCGATAAGACCATAACTTTGTTCTTTTGAGTTCCTTAGGAATGTGATGACCCCCCCCAACAGAGAATCTGTGCTAATAGCCATCATCAATGAAAACGGAAAGATCTGGTGTGGCGGCTCCCAGTCTGTAACACCAGAAGGTCAACGTTCCTAACCCCCTCCCCAACAACCCACCAGCCTATATAACTGCTGTAAGACTTGGTGCCCTTTAAGATGGTTTTTTTCAGACATTAGTCGGCCATCTTCCCTCTTGCTAGCAAGCTGTGATAAAAAAAGTCCCTTTTCTCCTACCACCTTGCCTCTTGACTATTGGCATGTCTCGTGGCGAGCAGAAGGCCCCACCTTGGGCGAGAACAATTTGGCGACCCAGATGGGACGATCAGTCCTGCTCGTGCCGCGCCGACCTCAGACGGGCAACCTGTTGGGTAAGTCCCTAGCGGGCGCCGAGGCTCTCTTTGTCTCGGGGAACTGCCCTACCTGCTTTCCTGTACCGACACCGGCTGCCTCCTAACGCTGATTGTGGTAGGAAGAGAAACGGCTAAATCTGGTGAGTCGACGGGATCAATCTGGAATAGAGTAAGTCACCTGAGGACGCTCATGAACTCTCTTCCCCTCCATCTGGGCTCCTTCCGTTTTCGGGAGGGCCGTCTGGGGTCCTTCCACTTACGGCAGGGCCATCTGGGTTCCAATGGGACCATCTAGGCGTGCACTCGGAGTGGGAACAGTTGTAGGACTTTGTACCCTGAATCTGGGAACTAGTGCGCTGGAGTCTGGTTTTTCTGTGTCTGTGTCCACGTCTGTGTTGGTAAATAGTTGAAAATTGGCTGTTTGGGGACTGAGTTTATTGGTGATCATAACAAACTCTCTTTAGAAATTACCCTGTTTGTTATGGCCACGTTGGGAAAAGCCCCTAAAATGGAGATAACTGTAAACAGCTGGCAAGGGTAACCCTGGATAATTTAAAGTTACAGTGGCCACTTTGGGCTCCTTTTGAGCTTTCGAATGGAGAAAGAAATCTTTAAAGAGTCGAAGGCTCCACCCCTGGGAGCTCTCCTCTGGTTTCCCGGCCTGATCACCCCGGAGACCCCAAGAGAGGTGCCCTCTCTTGACGGTTCTGGTTTCTGTTCATCTGTTTGGGCACCTGGAGTGATTCCAGGTTGGCCCGTGGGTCAGTCCTTTGACGGAAAAGGTTGCAGTTTCTGGTTTCGGAGTGTCCGCGCTCCACCCCTGGGAGCTCTCCTCTGGCTTTTGGGGACCTGGAGTGAGTCCAGGTTGGCTCTGGTCATTTGACTGAAATCTGGAAGCCTGTTTTGTCTCCTGTCAAGAACGCGTTGAGTATTTTAGGTGCCTACTGAGCCAGTTATGGGGACAGGATATCTGTAATTTATTCTGTAAACTGTCCTGCCAGGGTTATGTGCCCCAGCACAGGAACTGTTGTTTGCGTGACCCTTATCTTGATAGCTCTTGGGAAGAAGCCGTTAGGGCGAGGCCTGATCACCTCTTTCCCTTCTTTGTCTGTTTGTCACCTCCTCTGTTGTCACCAAGTCGAGATTAAGTTCAGGCTGGACCTGAGCAGAACCTGGACCTTCTGTAAAATTGAAAACTTGAAAAACTTTCTGCCAGGGATTTAACTCTCAACCCTGGCATTGGGATCCCCGGCCCCCAGCCCGCTCCAGGCTTTTGCCTCTTGCTTCCCTGGCTTGCTTTGTGCCGGCTCAGGGACCAAGTGCCCGGGCTGAATGGGACTTGACTAAATCTTATAGCTATATTGATGCCCGCAGTTGGGTTCTGCACCCTTCTCCGGGCCCCTGTCAGTGGGATACTGGCTTTACCGCCATGGGGAATGCCTTAAGCATCCCTGGAGACTCACCCCTCGGGTGCATTTTAACTGATTGGAAACCATTTCTATTGGATGGGTTATGCCCCAGAAACTCCATCTTGGGGAAAACTTGAGTGGTGTCTCTTCGCCTTTGTGATGAAGTTGGACAGGCAGATCAACCTATAATGTCATTTCAGTTACAACCCAATTTCTGAGAAATTAAGAGCAATCGTCCTTAAAAAAAAATCCTTGTAAGACTGGAAAAGCAGCTCTAGAGGCAGTCCAGATTTCACCCGGTTCCTTTATCGGGGAAAGGATTATCGCCTCGCCTCCCTGGGAGTTGTTATCCAGTTATCACCAATTCCTAAGACTGAAGGAAAAAAAAAGAGTAAAAAGGCCAAAAACGGGCACAGGGGCGCGCCTGGCCAAAAATCTAGCATCTCGAGGGTCTTCTCCACAAATACTAGTAAAAAGGCTTAAAACGAAATTTGGATTCGTAACTAGGGAGCTTTGTATCACTGTACCTGAATCATGGCAGTAATTTTAAAACCATAGCTGGGGAAACTCTGTGTATCTGTGTCTATATGTATGTTACATATGTGTGATATTTTACCTCCGGACGGAATGGTTAAAATTAAGAGCTCTGTTCAATTGGCTTAAAGTAAGTGCTCACATAAATTCTAAATGTAATAGAAATTAACTCAAATGTCTTTCAAGTTAACATGATATAAATTAATCTTTGGTAAATAAAAGCTGGTTTAAGTCTGTTGGTTTGATTGACAATTGTTGATAGATGAAAATAAGTGAGAGTTTTGGGGTACAATAATTATGTTTTATGGTCTGTATACTTGGAAAAAACAGCTTCCAAATTCTTTTTGGTAACTTGAAACTTTAGAGCTTTTGCTAAATTAATGATAAAAGTTCCTTGAGTATCTGGGTCATTTTCAAATAAGATAAAATACTGAAACATTACTGCTAAACATACCTAAGTTTATCTACTTTTGGCTTATTACAGAAAAACTAAAAGGTTTTTTGGGTCTATTAGTAAACACGTCTTGTGTTTTATTGAAAGATTGTACTATAAAGTGACATGTTTCCAGAAATTATGAAAAGTATTTGCCAATAATTTGCCAAGAAATAAACTTGCCAAGCCATAGAATGTTAATATAAAAGAAAGTTTATAACTGCTTCCTTAGTTTTTACTTAGAAGTCAAAGTCTATAAGGGTTAAAAAAAATTCTAACTAATATATGTGATTAATTTTTTTTTTCCCCCCAAAGCCCCAGCAGATAGTCGTATGTCATAGTTGCACATCCTTCTAGTTGCTGTATGTGGGACGCGGCCTCAGCATGGCCGGAGAAGCGGTGCGTCGGTGCGCGCCCAGGATCGAACCCGGGCCGCCAGCAGCGGAGCGCGCACACTTAGCCGCTAAGCCACGGGGCCGGCCCAATATATGTGATTAAAGTTACTAAAAATTAATAAGGAGAACAGCTCTGTATACAAGGAAAGTGAGATGTATATTTTCCAGAAAAAAAGGTACAAAGAATGGAATGGTTGGTTAAGAAAGATAAATTTGTCCCAAAGTACTAGAAGGGAAGAAAGAAAGGCATGGGACAAATTCTGAATGTAAAAAGCAAGTTATAGAAGGTTTGTGGAAGAGGAATTCTGGAAAAAGTTTTATGCATGGTCAAGTTGGCTGGGATTAAAGTAAATCCAATTAAGTAAATGAGTTTTAATGTCAAAAGTAAGCTGGTAGAAAATTGAAATTTGGTCTTCTTTCTCTTAAAAGGATAATTTTCTTGAACTTGATAAAGAGGTTATAAAAGGATTTTTCTTTACCTTTGAGTAAGTCTACCTAAAAGACAGAAAAAACTGTTAAAATAATCTCCTATGTTCAAAAGACTGAGGTCTCTCCGTTAAGGTTTTTTGGACTGTTAATGCTCTGTTTGCCCTTGACTGTTTATATTGTTGACAAGCTCCCCAAAATTCATATCTTAAATAAAGTCTTTTTTTGACTTTTTTTCTTTGAGAATTGTCAAAGGGCCCTGGGACTTCTCAAAGAAGTTTGCTCTCTTCCTATAAGGAGGAAGATACTAAACTTATTAGGCTTATTTGATATGTTAAATTACATGGGAAGCATTGTCAAATAAGTGCTTAGGTGGTATTATGTGGGTGAATGATATCGATGTAGGTGTTTTGAAACTGTATAACGTTGCTGAAATTCTGATCTGTCCTGGTTATCAGTCTGGTTCTGGTTACTATTTTAAAGTATTGTATGTCACAAAATTGACCAAATTTCTCTGTCAGTTGCCATTTTAGGGTCTTGCTGTTTACAGTTATTGTTGCTTTGCTCTGATGCTTTTGAAAAATATATTTCATCTTCAGAGAAATTCGTGGAAGGGACTCTGACATTTACTCTGGAGTACAGGCTTCTGATAAACTTGCAGATCATAAACCTGAACTGGGTAAGAAATAACAGAACTGGGCCGGCCCTGTGGCTTAGCGGTTAAGTGCTCGCGCTCTGCTATTGGCGGCCCGGGTTCGGATCCCGGGCCCGCACCGACGCACCGCTTGTCCGGCCATGCTGAGGCCGCGTCCCACATACAGCAACTAGAAGGATGTGCAACTATGACATACAACTATCTACTGGGGCTTTGGGGAAAGAAAAAAAAAAAAAGGAGGAGGATTGGCAATAGATGTTAGCTCAGAGCCGGTCTTCCTCAGCAAAGAAAAGAGGAGGATTAGCATGGATGTTAGCTCACGGCTGATCTTCCTCACACACACAAAAAAGAAATAACAGAACTATAACAGGGAAACTGCTGACTTCATGAAATTGCTAACAGAAGATTAAGATCAAGAATCAAGTACACTGGACTGAGTGAACTGATAGGGATGATTATAATTTTTATGACTTTTGTTTGAAATATTGCTGATTTTTTTTAATGTTTTGTTTTTTCAGATTTAAGGAAACTTTTTGTCTTTTCTCCTGAGCTAGCTATGACTTATAGCAATTTGGGAAATTATACCTTTGTAAGCAGAATTGAAACACTTATCTTTTTCTCCCTACCTGATCCCTCCAGGATTTGGAAACTCTTAGTGAGTGAATATTGTTTTCATGGTAATATAGTTATTTGCATAGGTTCAATAAGACTCTGTTCTCCTTATAGCAGGACACAATTAGAAACATTGGTTATATTAAGAAAGCCTTGACTGGAATGTTACAAGACAGCTTTGGAGAGACAAAAGATCGGACAAAAGATGGAATAAAGCCACTCGGAAACATTGGCCTGGTACCTTGCTTACAATCTGGTACAGCGTTCACAGCAACCTTACGGATAGGTAAAGAAGGTGACTTATCTGGCAGGTGCCTGGAACCTTGAAATATTTGGGGAACCTCAAAAAGAGAGGAATTCACCCAAATCTGTAGGTATTGCAGGCGAAGTCTGATGACAAAATCCTTGGCTTGGCTTTCCTGGCCTTGAGAGGCCTTTGAAGTTCAATCTGAGATTCCTTATAAAGCAGATTTAAAAGGGCCTATATGATCAGTGGCTATTCTCGCTGTACTTATGTAAATAATTGGGCCAAGTTTAGTGAAACTAAACCTATTTTGCAAACTAGTTAGCTTTAATTTGGCTATCTTTTACAAAGAACGAGGGTGATTTTAGAGGGGAAAATATATGTTTCAATAGAAACTATAGTACATATTCATGGATATTAGGTTCTAGTTCTGATAATTGTCTTTGAGGTTTCTGTTTTATATCTGTTAACTGGACTGGATCCTGAATTCTTCTAGTCTCCTGAAATATCTGGCTACAAATCTCCAAACTAACGTTTTTGATTTTTTCCATCATTTTCATTTGAAACCACTGAGAACTGAACCTGCCCTTTTACCTGAAGCCTTGCAAACTGAAGCTGGTGGACTGGATCTAAACTTAAGAGAGATTCATGTCTGTCACTGTGTAAGCCACTCAGAGAGGCACCTGAACACCCAATGACATCATCGGAGACATTTCAAACTGCAAAAGATGCTTTGACTCTGACATCTAGAAATCTTTTTGACTGGCTGCCCCCTGGACTCAGAAACTGGTTTATAATTTGCTCCCACTATTAACTTTGTTTTTCTTTTTGTCTTATTAATTACCTGGTTACTTGCTTCCACAATATAGGCCTAACTTTGGGAGCCCACCTGCATCACCGCCTTACTAAGAGACTGGTTCAATAAGATGGAACAACAGGATATCCCTCAAGATTGAGGGGTTAAACAGCAAAGGGGGAATTGATACAGGCTCAAGACAAGGTTGACATGAGGGAAGCCATTGTAGAAAAGAAACTCAATTGTAACTTTGAATGGCCTCTGACAAACTAACCCGTCTGGATCTGCACCCTCCAGGAGATGTAACTGCTCTGTAGATTTTACCACCCCTGCTTGTGCACGTACCTCCCAGCTGCGATAAGACCATAACTTTGTTCTTTTGAGTTCCTTAGGAATGTGATGACCCCCCCCCCAACAGAGAATCTGTGCTAATAGCCATCATCAATGAAAACGGAAAGATCTGGTGTGGCGGCTCCCAGTCTGTAACACCAGAAGGTCAACGTTCCTAACCCCCTCCCCAACAACCCACCAGCCTATATAACTGCTGTAAGACTTGGTGCCCTTTAAGATGGTTTTTTTCAGACATTAGTCGGCCATCTTCCCTCTTGCTAGCAAGCTGTGATAAAAAAAAGTCCCTTTTCTCCTACCACCTTGCCTCTTGACTATTGGCATGTCTTGCGGCGAGCAGAAGGCCCCACGTGGGGCGATAACTGGGTGACTGTGGTTCATATTTCTTATGACGTGTGAAGCATACAATCGGTCATCTTAGCTTCTCAACGCTCCGGCATGATGCTTAGTCAGGCGGAGGGCTGTCAGCAAGTTACTCTCTTATCAGCCGTCCTCCTGCTGTTCTGCAAGGCAAGCTCAGAAACTTTGGTTCCTTTGTTTCCCACGTTAACCTTGTGGGTACAGGCGCAGTTTCAGCCTAATCCAGGGAAACTGGAACTCCCTCGTCCTCAGTTTCAGTGTTTGAAGAAAAATTTTTAAAAAAAAGAAAGAAAAGTGGGAAAGAAAAAAGCCTCACAGAGCTGTTCGCATCTTTCTCGTTCTGGGCTTTTCCAGGGAAAGGAGGCTGAAGAGGCTTTCTGGCAGCTCCCGTGTTTCTGTTCCCAGGCGAGAGGGCCCCGGCGGAAGACAGGAAACGGCGCGTGTGTGGGCGGGGCATGCAAATTTAAAATGGCTGTTTCGCCCAGGAGCTATGGGAGCAAGGAACTAGACATCGTAAAAGCCCCAAATAAGTTAAACAATCTGACAAACTATGTAGGTCTGACAAGTTGTGACGATGGCACACTGTCAAGTCTAGGGAAGAAGGTGGGCCTTCGTTTGAGGGTGACTTTTCGCACCGTGACCAGAAAGAGGTGTACGAGGAAGGGTGTGGCGGTGAAGGGGCAGCTGCACTTATCGCTTCTCGGCCTTTTGGCTAAGATCAAGTGTAGTATCTGTTCTTATCAGTTTAATATCTGATACGTCCTCTATCCGAGGACAATATATTAAATGGATTTTTGGAGCAGGGAGATGGAATAGGAGCTTGCTCCGTCCACTCCGCGCATCGACCTGGTATTGCAGTACCTCCAGGAACGGTGCACCCCCTGCGGGGGACAGAATGCGTTGTTGAATGTCAGTTCACACTCACTGTAGACAGCCGTTTTTTTCCGTCCGTGCTCACGGGCGGTGGTGTTTCTGGTAACAGCTTTACCGGTTCCAGGTGCTTTAAAGCAATATTCTAGAGTGAAGGAGCAACGCGTGTGGTTTGCAACGTGGAGCCGTGTGCTGTCTCGGTAGCAGCCACCGGTGTACCTACAGGGCGTCTTGTTCTTGTTGACAGCACAGGTGCAACTAAAATTCGCAAGAAGGATCAAGAGGGAAAGTGCGGCAACATCGTCGAAAATCTTATACTCCCCGAGAAAGTGGTGTCATACTGCCTCCTGGTGGACTGCTGAACGTGTGTGCTGTAAACCCTGCACTCCAGCAATAAAATGTAAGGTAAGAAGTATATTGGGGGCAGGGCGAAAGGGGTAGAGGGCCCTGTTATGTGTGGTGACAGAGAAAACCTAGACTGTTGGTGGTGAGCACGCTGCAGCCTATACAGAAACTGACATACAATTATACACCTGAAATTTACAGGTATAAACCAATGTGATGTCAGTAATCTTTTAAACAAGAAAGTATAAGCTGATACTGGAAATGGTTTTTCTCTTTTCCTTGTCTCTATTTTTTTAATTTTAGCGATTTCCTCTCAAGTTTGATTTTCTTGTACTTATTTTTTCTAATTTCTCGAGTTTCTTAGCAAGAAGATTATTTGATCACTTCTCCACTCTCTTAGTGATTCCTGATCGAGGGTTATGGGAACGACTGAACACACAGCACCCTACACTGGAGAGATGAGATCAGTAGCAGTTTGTTGGCCATGTATAGTCACAGTCTGGGTACAGAGGACATGGTTCCCCAGGCAGGCCCACAACACGGGTTGCTCTCTGGAACGATGTGTAAGCAGGAGCTGTGGGCAGCAGGCTTTGTAGTAACAAGAGGGTGGGGTGGTAACCCTGGTTCCCACAGGAGGATGTGCTTGTCTTGTTGGAGTAATTCTATTTGCTGACAGGGAACGGAGCTTGCTGCTCTAAAATAAGCAGGCACTGTCCAGAACACTTTCTTCCTTTGTGGAAACTGCCTTCCTGGGTTATAATCCCCAGCTTGGCTCAAGTAAAACTCACCTTATCTCTCTTATCTATAGAATGGTTATTGGTTATTTTGCGTCGACATTTCTTGGCGTAGTGCAGCAGGATTTCAGAGAAACCCACCGGAGACCGCCTGGAATCTACTTTGAACCGGCACTTGGTACCACACGGGCCCATTGAGTCGCTGTCCCCCTCCACCGCCAACTCCCCCACCCCCCAGGCTTCACTGCACTCTTCAGGTGCCCCAGTGGCTTCTCCTGCAACCCAGACCTCCTTATTTAAGTCATAGGTCCTAACTTGTACCTGCGCTGTTTCAAGTCTTAAGACTAGGTGTCTTAAAGGGGTACTGGTGCATATCCTAAGTAAGAGGAACCTAGGGGTAATTTCCTAGGCCAGGGGAGCCTAGGGGGAACTTTGGAGTGAACAGGGCAGGCTGATCTTTTTAATTTGGCTTTACATTGGAAAGAATTGTGTCTATAAAGTCTGAAAAAATTGTTTAACAGCAAAATGAGAAACTGAACTCATTCTCAGGCAACTGAGAACCTAGTGGGAGCATCTGAGGTTGAGCCTCCTGATGTGCAGCAGTCCCATAGGGAATTCCAACGTGGTCGTTCACTTTAAGTAGTTGACACCTCGTCTGGGGACACACACATAAGAGTTGGTGGTCCAGCGCTCCAAGCCCCCACGGTAGCTTTAGACTGCTGGCGGGAGAAACCGAGACACGTGACAGAGTGTTCACGGCCTTTTGGACACTCCTGACCCACTACACTGTCCTTAGAAATTGTTCACACTTTATAGCAAGACGAAACTAAAAGAAAACTAGAAATTGCGCTTCTAAAGCTGACCAGTTCCCGAATGGGCAGCCTGCCCCTGGAACCCCGGCTGGCTTCATGTACGATACGTATGGCGCTGATACTTGCAGGTGCTTACCAAAATGGGGATAACTGTAAATGGCTGGACCTTTGGATCAAGATAACCCGGGATAATTTAAAATTACAGTGGCCACCTTGGGGCTCCTTTGAGCTTCCAAAACTTGTCTTTTTGCACACTAGATTTAAGAGCCACAGGACAGAGATTAAATGCAATCTTTAATCTCTAAAGAATCAAGCGTGCCACCTTCGGGCACGATTGCTCAAAAACTAAAGGTCCCAGAAACTGTAAATATTTACAAAGAACAGCAAAATCTTACTGAGCTTGTTTCGTGTCCTGAGAGCTTGGCTTGATATTCGCCAGGTTGGGGGCCCCAAAATATGGTCGGACAAAATTGTGGTTGCGCCCCATTTGCGGCCAGGTCCTACCAAACTGCCGCCAGCCTCGGCGGAATTACTACACTGGCCTGTGGAAGGAACGTTCCAGTTAGACAAGATCATTTATGAAGTGCACCTATAAAAGCAAAGGCTTCAAAATTCCAAAAGAGCCTTATTGAAAATTTTGTTGCAAAAAGCTAATGAAAAATTAAGTTACAAGAGGTACCTAATTGAGGGCCGGCCCCGTGGCTTGGTGGTTAAGTGCGCGCGCTCCGATGCTGGTGGCCCGGGTTCGGATCCCGGGCGCGCACCGAGGCACCACTTCTCCGTCCATCCTGAGGCCGAGTCCCACATACAGCAACTAGAAGGATGTGCAGCTATGACATACAACTATCTACTGGGGCTTTGGGGGAAAAAATAAATAAATAAAATCTTTAAAAAAAAAAGAGGTACCTAATTGAAAATTTTGTTGCAAAAAGCTAATGAAAAATTAAGTTACAAGAGGTACCTAAAAGAAAAGTCCATTAAGTCATGGATTTACAGACACCCCCACAATCTACCTTTGAAGGAGGGCCCAATATGAGCCCTTCCCAGAGTTAACGAGACTCAGAGATTTTTCTGGGAAACTGCTACCTTTAAACAGTCAAGGGGAAACTAAAAATAAAAATGAATGCAGTTGTTTAATGCTGCCAGGTATAGTTACTGTTTGTCCCCGTTGAAACCTGACAAGATATTTGAAAGGATTTAGCAACTTATGATCAGAAATTTGGCCAAATTGGAAGCAGATATTCAAAGCCTGGTAGGATTTTTTTTGTTTGTTTCTTTGTTTTAGCCCTTCTTACCTAAATTAAGATAAAACTATGTGCACAGAGGCAAAGAAGCAAATTAAGGATAATGTAATTGGATGGGCGTGTCAGTCCTTTGATGAGTAACTAAACTCCCTTGTTTATCTCAAAAACTTGTGACCTCTTGGGGAGCTATTACCTGGACCTGAAAATCTTTGTCACCACAGTTAAATGGATAATTAAGCATTGTTTCAGCATCCTATGAATCTGTTTGACCAAGTGGTTTACAATCTTTTGATATTTTTGACAAGCTTCCCCCAAAAACGAATCCTAAATTCAGTCTTTCTTTTGACCTGAAGGTAACTTCGAGAATTTCCAGTGGGACCCTGGAACGTCTCAAAGAATTCGTTCTCTTATCCTATAAATAGAGAGATATTAAACTAATTAGGCTAATTTGGTATGTTCAATTACATGGGAAACATTGTCAAATAAATAATGATAAACCTTCTTAGGTTATATTGCATGCATAAACATTACTAATATGTGTTTTTTAAAAATTATATAACATTCCTCACATTCTGATCTGTCCTCATTATGACTCATAATTCTTATTTTTTTAAAATGTAATACATCACAAAAATAACCAAATTTCTGTCAATTGCCATTTTTTAAGTCTTTTGTCATTTACTGACTTTTTTTTACTCTGATGCTTTTACAAGTATATTTAATCTTCAGGGAGATCATGGCTAGGACTCTGACATTTAATATAGAACACAGGTTTCTGATAAACTTTCAGGTCATAAAACTGAACTGGGAGTGCCAGCCCAGTGGTGTAGTGGTTAAGTTTGCTTGCTCCACTTTGGCAGCCCGGGGTTCACAGGTTCGGATCCCAGCTGTGGTCCTATGCACCGCTCATCAAAACATGCTGTGGTGGCATCCCATATACAAAATAGAGAAAGATGGGCACAGATGTTAGCTCAGGTCTAATCTTCCTCAGCAAAACGAGGAAGATTGGCAACAGATGTTAGTTCAGAGCCAATCTTCCTCGTGATAAAAAACAAAACACAAAAAACAAAACACAAAACAAAAAACACTGAACTGGGTAAGAAATTACAGAACTCTAACGGAGAAACTGATGGCTTCATAAAACTGCTGACAAGGGATCAAGATTAAACGGGACTGAATGAACTGATGAGGATGATTATAATTTTTATGACTGGTGTTTGAAATATTGCTGATTCTCTTTTTTTTTTAAGTATCTTTTTCTTTTAATTTTTATTTACTTATTTATTTCCCCCCCAAAGCCCCAGTACATAGTTGTACGTCATAGTTGCACATCCTTCTAGTTGCTGTATGTGGGACGCGGCCTCAGCGTGGCCAGAGAAGCGGTGCATCGGTGCGCGCCCGGGATCCGAACCCGGGCTGCCAGCAGCGGAGCACACGCACTTAACCGCTAAGCCATGGGGCCGGCCCTGATTCTCTTTTTTTTTTTTGTATTTCCAGATTTAAGTAAATTTTTTTCTCTTTTCTGTTTTTTTTGTGTGTGTGTGAGGAAGATCGGCCCTAAGCTAACATCTGCCAATCCTCCTCTTTTTTTGCTGAGGAAGACTGGCCCTGGGCTAACATCCATGCCCATCTTCCTCTACTTTATATGGGATGCTGCCACTGCATGGCCCGACAAGTGGTGTGTCGGTGCGCACCTGAGATCCGAACCGGCAAACCCCGCGCCACCACAGTGGAGCGTGCGCACCTAACCGCTTGCACCACCGGGCCGGCCCCTCTCTTTTCTCTTAAGCTAACTATGACTTATAGCAATTTGGGAAATAATACCTTTGTAAGCAGAATTAAATAATTTATCATTTTCTCCCTATTTGATCTCTTCAGAATTTGGAAACTCTTAGTGAGTGAGTGTTCTTATTTTCATGGCAATATAGTTATTTGCATAAGTTCAATAAAAATCTGTTCTCCTTATAACAGGACAGAATTGGAAACGTTGGCTATATTACCAAGGCTTTGACTGGAATTTCATATTTGAGAGAGAAATGCATAGACTCAGATATGACAAAGCAACTTTAAGGAGCAAAGGTTGACTTTATGGAACAAATACAGCCACTTGGAAATATTGGCCTGATACCTTGCTTACAGGGTTCCCAGAAACCTTACCAGGTGAGTAAAAATGGTCACTTCCTGGCAGGTGCAAGAACCTCAGGACATTTTGGGGAACCTCAAAGAGAGGAACTCACACAAATCTATAGGTATTGCAGGTGGAGTCTGATGACAAGTCCTTGGCTTGGCTTTCCTGGCCTCCAGAGGCCTTTAAAATTCAATCTGAGATTCCTCATGAAAAATTCCAGCAAAGATTTAAAAGTGCCTA